>NC_089496.1:60435043-60437543 GCF_036850765.1 Saccopteryx bilineata
TGTGTGTGTGTGTGTGTGTGTGTCTGGGACACAGAGTGTGTGTGTGTGTGTGTGTCTGGGACACAGTGTGTGTGTGTGTGTGTGTCTGGGACACAGAGTGTGTGTGTGTGTGTGTATCTGGGACACAGAGTGTGTGTGTGTGTGTGTGTCTGGGACACAGTGTGTGTGTGTGTGTGTCTGGGACACAGAGTGTGTGTGTGTGTGTGTGTGTCTGGGACACAGAGTGTGTGTGTGTGTGTGTCTGGGACACAGAGTGTGTGTGTGTGTGTGTGTATCTGGGACACAGAGTGTGTGTGTGTGTGTGTGTCTGGGACACAGTGTGTGTGTGTGTGTGTGTGTCTGGGACACAGTGTGTGTGTGTGTGTGTCTGGGACACAGAGTGTGTGTGTGTGTGTGTGTGTCTGGGACACAGAGTGTGTGTGTGTGTGTGTCTGGGACACAGTGTGTGTGTGTGTGTGTATCTGGGACACAGAGTGTGTGTGTGTGTGTGTGTGTCTGGGACACAGTGTGTGTGTGTGTGTGTGTGTCTGGGACACAGTGTGTGTGTGTGTGTCTGGGACACAGTGTGTGTGTGTGTGTGCGCGTGTGTGTGTGTGTCTAGGGGGCAGGCTGGGATCTTTCCTGTGTGTGTGTGTGTGTGTGTGTGTATCTGGGACACTGTGTGTGTGTGTGTGTCTGGGACAGTGTGTGTGTATGTGTGTATCTGGGACACTGTGTGTGTGTGTGTGTGTGTCTGGGACAGTGTGTGTGTGTGTGTGTATCTGGGACACTGTGTGTGTGTGTGTGTGTCTGGGACAGTGTGTGTGTATGTGTGTATCTGGGACACTGTGTGTGTGTGTGTGTGTGTCTGGGACAGTGTGTGTGTGTGTGTGTGTCTGGGACACAGAGTGTGTGTGTGTGTGTGTGTGTCTGGGACACAGAGTGTGTGTGTGTGTGTGTGTATCTGGGACACTGTGTGTGTGTGTGTGTGTGTCTGGGGGCAGGCTGGGATGTTTCGTGTGTGTGTGTGTGTGTGTGTCTGGGACACAGAGTGTGTGTGTGTGTGTGTGTCTGGGACACAGTGTGTGTGTGTGTGTGTGTCTGGGACACAGAGTGTGTGTGTGTGTGTGTATCTGGGACACAGAGTGTGTGTGTGTGTGTGTGTCTGGGACACAGTGTGTGTGTGTGTGTGTCTGGGACACAGAGTGTGTGTGTGTGTGTGTGTGTCTGGGACACAGAGTGTGTGTGTGTGTGTGTCTGGGACACAGAGTGTGTGTGTGTGTGTGTGTGTCTGGGACACAGAGTGTGTGTGTGTGTGTGTGTCTGGGACACAGTGTGTGTGTGTGTGTGTGTGTCTGGGACACAGTGTGTGTGTGTGTGTGTCTGGGACACAGAGTGTGTGTGTGTGTGTGTGTGTCTGGGACACAGAGTGTGTGTGTGTGTGTATCTGGGACACAGAGTGTGTGTGTGTGTGTGTGTGTCTGGGACACAGTGTGTGTGTGTGTGTGTGTCTGGGACACAGTGTGTGTGTGTGTGTCTGGGACACAGTGTGTGTGTGTGTGTGCGCGTGTGTGTGTGTGTCTAGGGGGCAGGCTGGGATCTTTCCTGTGTGTGTGTGTGTGTGTGTGTGTGTGTGTCTGGGACACTGTGTGTGTGTGTGTGTGTGTCTGGGACACAGTGTGTGTGTGTGTGTGTGTGTGTCTGGGACACAGAGTGTGTGTGTGTGTGTGTGCGCCTGTGTGTGTGTGTCTGGGACACAGTGTGTGTGTGTGTGTGTGTGTGCGTGCGTGTGTGTGTGTGTCTAGGGGGCAGGCTGGGATCTTTCCTGTGTGTGTGTGTGTGTGTGTGTGTGTCTGGGACACTGTGTGTGTGTGTGTGTGTATCTGGGACACTGTGTGTGTGTGTGTGTGTGTCTGGGACACAGTGTGTGTGTGTGTGTGTGTCTGGGACAGTGTGTGTGTGTGTGTGTGTATCTGGGACACTGTGTGTGTGTGTGTGTCTGGGACAGTGTGTGTGTGTGTGTGTATCTGGGACACTGTGTGTGTGTGTGTGTCTGGGACAGTGTGTGTGTGTGTGTGTGTCTGGGACACAGAGTGTGTGTGTGTGTGTGTGTGTGTGTCTGGGACACAGAGTGTGTGTGTGTGTGTATCTGGGACACTGTGTGTGTGTGTGTGTGTGTCTGGGGGCAGGCTGGGATGTTTCGTGTGTGTGTGTGTGTGTGTGTGTGTCTGGGACACAGAGTGTGTGTGTGTGTGTGTGTCTGGGACACAGAGTGTGTGTGTGTGTGTATCTGGGACACAGAGTGTGTGTGTGTGTGTGTCTGGGACACAGTGTGTGTGTGTGTGTGTGTGTCTGGGACACAGAGTGTGTGTGTGTGTGTGTGTCTGGGACACAGAGTGTGTGTGTGTGTGTGTGTATCTGGGACACTGTGTGTGTGTGTGTGTGTGTCTGGGGGCAGGCTGGGATGTTTCGTGTGTGTGTGTGTGTGTGTGTGTGTCTGGGACACAGAGTGTGTGTGTGT